>NC_061112.1:37184432-37191903 GCF_002878395.1 Capsicum annuum | reverse complement strand
TTGATATATTTTTAGTGTAATTTTTTTCACAAAATTTAAGAATGATTTGATTTTTATTATTATTATTATATTGGTTATAGACTACGTGTGATTAGTGTAATTTCAAAAATTTATATATAAATTACATTACATATATATAATTATTTTTAATGAAAATAATATATATATATATATATATATATATATATATTTGATTACATATATATAAATATTGGTTACTAAAGATTATTTACTTTTAAATTTCTTTTAGTTCTGGTAGGTTTTTAATATATTTTCTTTTTTTTAAGTATTCAAAACTAACCACTTGTGGTCAATTTTTCTTTTTTTTTTTAGTAGTGATATAGAGATGATATAGATACATCATATAGATGGATGGGTGGGTGGGTGGATGGATGGATGGGTGGATGGGTGGGTGGATGAAATCTAGAATTGAATTGACTGTCCATCTCTTTTAATAGCAATTGAGACATAGGCGTGCTATGCTTAGCAGACGAATTTACTTTGGTATATACTTTGAAACTTCACAAAAACTCCTAACTTCCCTCTAACGATTCATTAAATATTTAACATTTCCTTATATTTCATGCATAGTTTCTTAGGAGTATCTTATTACTATTGTATTTTATTTTTAGATATCAAAAATTATTTATTGTTTGAAATTAATAGTGAAATGAAGGTATACACTTTACACGTAGCTAGCATTGTCCTGGTTATTAGTGAGTATTTTAATATTATCTTTTATAATATTTATTATCTCACGTTATATTATTGCCTTAACCATTTTTTATTTCGTGGAATTGGTTTTAGGCATTAAGGACTCTTAGTATGGAGTGTAATTACATTGTGCATTACCTGCACTTTAATGTTTGGGAGTTCGTGGAGTTTTGCCACATTACTCCATACGTTTTAGGCACTATGTTCCCATTACTCCATTTCTTTCCTTTATATATTTGACTCTTAATTAGTAGTGGTAGAATGTGGATATAAGTTACTTGTAATTGTTAGAATTATTTATTTTATGTGGATTTAAAATTAACTTTTTATTATGTTAAAGTAAAACGGGTTAATGTTATTAGTTGGTGGACAAGACACAAGCCGTGTATTCATGCGGATTCCTTATGGGTCTGTATCCATTTCATGTTATTGGTGTGCGCTGACAATAGTGTAGGCCTGGTGCACTAGGTTAAGGCTTTTAAACCTATAAATATAAGGCTAGGTCCCCTCTCCTGACTTTAAAAAAAGGACGTATTCCCATAAGCGACTCATAAGCAAAGGAGAGAAAGACTAGGCCTAGTTCTTCTTCAGTCACGTATTTTAACAGTAACTTCCACTCTTTATTCCTCCATTATCCTACTCTTTTATTTGTTGTAACCTTTGTAACTCTTGTAACCTTTGTAACTCTTGAAGTTTCTATGCTATTCATCTACCATATTTATCTTCCTATTCATTGCATGAAAGATTTTTCACCTATAAATAGAGGTAGTCTTGCATGGTTTTTATACACACAAGATAATATAGAGTTCACAAAAAAAAGTAAGTAAAAAAGAGAGTTTATTAGTTGAAGGAAGGTGTTCCTTTTGTGGAGTTTTGAACTCAACTCTTGTCCAGAGTTGTTGAGTTGTTCTTTGTGAGAAGGTTGTTGTATCCTGGAGGGGACAAGTCAAGACGATTACTGCTGGACAGGTGAAAATATTTGTTGCAGTGGGCTTGAATCTCCTTAAAGAGAGTGAGATATCCGTGCCTCAATCGAAGACAGAAGAAGAGGATAATTTTTATTTTCTTCACTTGTAATTTTCAATTGTAATATTATTGTAATTTCACGAACAATTTTAAGGAGATTCAATGGCAACAACTGAAAAATCTTTGAATGTCAAGATGGGAGATCTCAATAAACCATTCCGGTTCAACGGTACTCATTTCAAAATATGGAAGGGTAAAGTGTCTTCTCAATGTCTTTTATGTGTTAACTAAGAAGAATTCAAACAAAGTAAATAAACTCTTCCATGAGAGATGAAGAACTCATTTCTCTTCAAGAGAAAGTGGAAAAATACGATGGTGACTCCTACAAGTATCGGTACTTTTTACTTAATTGTCTATCTGATAATTTTTATGATTATTATGATAGAACTTATTCTAGTACAAAAAAAAATTGGAAAGCATTGTAGAGTAAGTATGATACTAAGAAGTCAGGAGTGAAAAAATATGCGGGTAGCAGATTTTTTCATTTTCAAATTGTGGACAACAAATCAGTGGTAGACCAACCTCAAGACTTCATAATGATTGTTGACAAGCTCAGGTCCAAGGAAATCAAAATTTTAGATAACCTTATTGGTTGTGGAATAATTGATAAACTTCCACCTTCGTGGAAGGAATTTCAAAAAACTATGTGCCACAAGTAAAAGAAAACTTCTCTTGAGACTTTGATGATGAGAATCCGCATGGAAGAAGAGGCAAGGGGCTAAGATGCACTTTTGCAAACAGAAGAGAACAACATTACACCGAAGGTAAATTTAACTTCTTCAAATAATGTTGACCCTGAAAAAGAAAAAATTCAAGAAAAATGATGGTAGACATCCCAAGGACAATGTGGAAACAACCAAGCAAAAAATCAACATATACAACAAAAAGGACTGTGCTTTGTCTATGGCAAGAGTGAGCATATTGCTCAATTTTATAAATTTTGGAAACGTGGTCCTACACCTCAGGCAAACGTTATTGAAGAACTATTTGTGACAGTAATAAAAGACATTAATATTGTAGAGAATGTTGATGGATGGTGGGCTGACTTTGGTGCAAATCATCATGTCTGTTATGATAAAGACTGATTTAAAAAATTTAATAATTTTGAGGAGCATAAAATCATCATGCTTGGAGATTCACACACAACTCAAGTACTTAGAATGGGAGATGTCAAGTTGAGTTTTACTTTGGAAGGGTATTAATTCTAAAAGATGTACTTATACTCCTTCCATGAGAAAAAATTTGATGTCTAGTTTTCTTATTAATAAAACAGGCTTCAAATAGATTATTGAATTTGACCAATATGTAATTGTGAAAATAAATATTTTTGTGGGAAAGGGGTATGCATGCGATGGTATGTTCAAGCTGAATATTGAAATGAATAAAACATCTACTTCTGTTTATATGCTTTGTTCTAATAATTTTTGGCATGCTCTTTTGTGTCATATAAATGATCGTTATGTGGGAATCATGAGTAGTTTAGGATTAATTTCAATGATCAAAAAGAATTTTAAAAAATGTAAGGCTTGTAGTAAAGCCAAAATCACAAAAAGACCTCATTGTCAAGTTGAAAGAAAAATCGATTTATTAGAATTAGTTCATACTGATATTTGTGAATTTGGTAGAATTTTAACTCGTGGAGAAAATAGATATTTTATCGCTTTCATTGCTGATTTTTTTAAGTTTACATATGTTTACTTAATGAAAAATAAAAGTGATGCTTTTGAAAATTTTAAAACTTTTCTCCATGAAGTTGAAAATCAGCTTAATAGAAAAATAAAAAGAGTAAGAAGTGATAGAGGCCGTGAATATGAATTGCATGAATTCAATTCTTTTGTTAGATCATTGGGTCTAATCCATGAAACTAATCCTCCTTATTCGCCCGTATCTAACGGTGTAGCGGAAAGGAAAAATAGAACATTGGTTGAGTTGACTAACACCTTTAAGTTTTAGGGGTAAAGTTCTTTTGACTGCTTGTTATGTATTGAATAATGTGCCTCATAAAAAGACCAAACTAACACCTTTTGAGTTGTGAAAAAGTCATAAGACAAATTTGGAATATCTAAGAGTTTGGGGTTTCTTAGCCTATGTAAGGTTAATGGATCCTAAAATCTCTAAGTTTGATAAAAAAAAGTTACTACTTATACTTTTCTTGTTTATGCTTCAAATAGTACGGCCTATAGATTTTTTAATCTTGATGATAGTGTGATAATAGAATCAGGTGATGCTATTTTTCATGAAAATAAATTCCCTTTTGATTCTAGAAATAGTCGGGGTCTAAGGACTAAAGAAAATATTTTGTCACTACCTCGTTCTTCTACTTCTACTTTAAAAAATAAAGAAAATGATGTTTTTGAGTTAAGAAGAAGTAAATGAGCTAGAGTAGAAAAAGATTTTGGTCCTGATTATTATGTTTTTAATGTTGGAGATAACCGTCTCACTTTAAAAGAAACTTTAGCTTCACATGATGTGATTTTCTGGAAAGAGACTGTAAATTATGAAATGGAATTGCTAATTTTCAATAAAACTTGGAAGCTAGTTGATTTACCATTGGATTGTAAAATAATTTAATGCAAATGGGTCTTACGTAAAAATTTAAAATTGAATGGATCTGTTGATAAATGCAAAGTTAGGGTAGTGGATAAAGGTTGTAAACAATTAGAAGGCCTAGAATTTTTTGATACTTTTTATCCGGTAACAAGAATTACATTTATTAGACTTTTAGTTGCTATTAGGGTAATTTTTGAATTACAAGTTCATCAAATGGATGTAAAAACTACTTTATTAAATGGAGACCTAAATGAGGAGATTTATATGGAACAACCTGAGTGTTTTGTTGAGGCTGACCAAGGAAGCAAAGTATGTAAACTTAATAATCCCTATATGGCTTAAAACAGGCACCAAAGAAATGGCATGGAAAGTTTGATTCTTGCATGATTGATAATGAATTTAAAACAAATGATTGTGATAAGTGCATATGTCATAAGTCTTGGAATAATTCACATGTTATTATTTGCCTATATGTTGATGATTTATTGATCTTTGGCTTTAATTTGAATGTTATTGGCGAAAGTAAAAATATTCTTAAAAGCCATTTTGATATGAAAGATCTTGGTGAGACAAATTTTATTCTAGGAATAAAAATTACTAGAACATATAATAGATTTTCCTTGATCAGTCACATTATATTGAGAAAATAATGAAAAAATATAACTTCCTTAATTGCAAGCATGTTGTAACTCCATTTGATTCTAGTGTTCACTTGTTTCCTGTTGCAAGTAAAAATGATGTAATAAATCAAAAGGAATATGCTATCATGATTAGAAGTTCGAGATATATGACTGATTGCACTAGGCCTAATATTGTATATGCAGTAGGAGTACTTAGAAGGTTTACTAACAAGCCAGGTAATGAACATTGACATGCTATAACGAGAGTAATGAAATACTTAATTGGAATAAAAAATTATGGTTTGTTCTATAATATCCTGTTGTACTTGAAGACTTTTGTAATACGGATTGGAATACTTTATCAGGTGATTCCTTATCTATTACTAGCTATATTTTTACTTTGGGTGGTGGTGCTATTTGTTGGAAAACTAAGAAGTAAACTATAATTGTTAACTCTACCATGGAGGCTAAACTAATTGATTTAGCTTCAGCTAGTGAGGAAGGGAATTGGTTGAGAGATTTGTTATTTCAAATACCTTATTTTGAAAAATCAATTCCTCTTAGTTTAATTCATTGAGATGGTACCGCAGCAATTGGTAGAGTTCAAAATCGTTATTACAATGGTAAATCTAGACCTATAAAGAGACAATATGATAATGTGAGATCATATTTAACAAATGATATCATTAATGTTGATTATGTCAAATCTTTTGATATTCATGCAGATCCATTAACTAAGACCTTAGCAACAGAAAAGGCCAGGAGCACATCGAGGGGAATAGGATTGAAGCCTATTGAATCTTGAGTCATATGTGAGAAAACCCAACCTGAAGACTAGAGATCCTATAACTAGGTTCAATGAGAAAAACGAATCACATGATGACTTATTGTGAAAAATGCACTATTTTTTATCCCTCTCTATGGTGTGAGTGCATTTACCTATAATGATTTGTGAGGATGAGTTAAAAAAACTCTTAATAAAAATTTGTAGCTCGTATAGTGGGGTGCTAAAATTATAGGAGAACTCTCAACGGATTTCACCTATGTGAGTGTGGAGGTAGGCCACTTCCTATGAGAATTATTCTCATTCTCAAAAGACACTGATAACGCTCAACTTACATGTCAATTTAGTGCAAGACGATCGTCGTAAATATATTTACCCAACTTGTAGTCGGGGTCAAATCCACAGGGAACAATATGAGTGACGATTAAACTAATTTGAAACTAAAGCTATAAGTTGAATTCAAACAAATGATAAGAAAAGATAAAATGGGGGGTTTTTGATTATCAAACAATAATTAAAGTTTCAATAGTTCAAATCAATGATAAAGAAAAACTAGGGTTTGATCACTATGATCATCAATCCCTATTAAATAATAACTGTAGCATTGGGTTCTCATGACTTATGAAAAACACCAGGTTATCAGTTTCGACAGTCCATCTAAGTGTCTCTCAACCTACCTAGATGTTGCACTCCCTAATTCTCTCGAACTTAGGGAAACATTCTATTCATACTGATTTACCTCAAGTTGATCAATTTTGTTACAACATTAGTCATTAGATGGGAGCTTAACCTTCCCAAATCCTCATTTATAATTCGCTACCTTTAGTTTATTTCTCAGTTCGAGCAAATCAATATAAGGAGGGATTTATTGTTTGCAACCACTAAATAACAATCATAACAAAGGAATTATCAAGATGTCCCCACAATCACTCAAACCCTAATCAACTGTTAAATTCATGGAGGAATAATCTAGATCCCACAACCCTAGTTGTGGGTTTTAGTTCCACATGAAAGAGAAAGCGATAGCAAAAACTGAATTCATAATTCAAAGTGATTAACCTTACAAAAGGTGTAGTCAGAAATTGATTCTCTTCCCAAATTCAAGAAGAATATCCCATATATTAGAGTAGGATAATGGAGGAATAAAGAATGAAAGTTAAACGTAACTTATATTCACATTTTACCACTACTAACCAAGAGTCAAATATATAAATGAAAGAAATGGAGTAATGGGCACATAGTGCCTAAAACGTATGGAGTAATGCAACAAAACTCCACTAACTCTCAAACATTAAAGTGCATGTAATGCACAATACAATTACACTCCATACTAAAACTCCTTAGTACCTAAAACCAATTTCACAAAATAAAAAATGGTTAAGGCAATAATATAATGTGAGATAATAATATATTATAAAAAAATAATATTAAAATGCTCACTAATAACCATCAATTTCCCACTCATTTTAATATTAATAAGAGACTCCACTAGTTGAAGGAAGACTACCATGCATAATGAAGGTGTGCTCTGCATTGAATCTTCACTTAGTAAAACAACATTTTTTACTTCAGAGTCGTAGTGGTCTCAGACTTAAACTATGACTACTTAGGGGAAATAAAAAATTACTGCTTACACATAATAGTCAAGGTGTTGACATGAGCTTTATAGCCAGCATTGATACCATTTGTAGGGGGGTGCGCGGATTTAATTAAATAGGTATAATAGATTTGTATAATAGATTTGGTACATATTTGTAGTGAATCTATTTTTATTTAG
>NC_061112.1:37155998-37181432 GCF_002878395.1 Capsicum annuum | reverse complement strand
GACTAATGAATATCAACACCAAGTTCTTACTTGGACCAAGAGGAACTAAAAGAACCCCAAGCCCCTAGTTTCTAGCAAAGATAAAACACAAGTATCACTCAACTTGTGAGGGACGATTTGGACCTCTCCAATTGAAGAGAGAAGTTATATTACAAATGTAGTTGTTGTCTTCAATATTATGAGTGAACTAAAGAGAAATAACCCTAACACATGTCTTATAAAGTCTATTACAATTGAGAGACAAAAGGATCAAGATACCCTTGGTATCAAAGAGGCGGGTTTGGGGTGCTTTGGAGGGCCTCTTCACACTTTATTAAGTATAGGCCCTTAGATGGACTCACAAGGCCCTCACACACGGCCAATGATGTGAACAAGGCTTGGAGTCTTTACAACTCACGTGCTTGGCTTTGTGTGAAAGGTCTCGAGCTAGAAATACCCATATCATTCTCTCCATCTTGAAGAAAATTTGTCCTTAAATTTAGATCATTGCTATCCTCCACTGTTTCCACCCGAGAGAGGTCACACACATTGAAAGTGTTGTGCACTTGATATTCCAGGGGTAGATCAATCTTGTAGACGTTGTCGTTAATCCTTTCTAGAACTTGGAATGGACCATCACCCCACGGCATCAACTTAGCATTTCTTTGAAACAAAAACCGGTCCTTCTTAAGGTGCACCCACACCCAATTTCCTAGTTCAAGAATAAGCTTTCTTCTTCCCTTGTTGGCCCTGCTTGTAACTTCTTGGTTTTTCTTCTCCAACCGCAACCTCACCTTCTCATGTAGCTTTTTCATGGCCTCATCCCATTTTCTTCCATCTAAGCTTATCACAAGATCACTTGGCAAAGGGGTTAAATCCAAAGGGGTAAGAGGATTGAAGCCGTATACATACTCAAAGGGTGTTATTCCCGTACTTGAGTGTATGACACAATTATAAGCAAACTCAATCAATGGTAAGTGATCCTCCCAAGAAGTTATTTTTCCTTTAACCATGGATCGTAGCATAGACCCTAAGGTCCTATTTACTACTTCCATTTGGCCATTGGTTTGTGGGTGGTATAAAGTCGAAAACAACAATTTGGTACCAAGCCTACCCCACATGGACTTCCAAAAGTGGCTTAGGAATTTAGAATCCCTATCACTCACTATGATCCTCGAAACGCCATGACGTTTTACAAAATTCTTAACAAACAAAGAGGCTACACTAGGTGCATCATCATATTTAGAACAAGGAATAAAGTGAGCAATCTCGAAAAACCGATCCACCTTGACAAAAATACTACTGCCCCCTCCTAGTCCTCGAAAATACTAAGATGAAGTCCATTGATATGTCAAGCCAAGGATGCAGGGGGTGGACAGTGGGGTGTATAACCTATGGGGTTGGAGGCGAGACTTGGCTCCTTTGCACTCAACACATTGGCCGAAAATTCGAGCCACATCCTTGTACATTCTAGGCCAATAAAATTGTTCTTCCAAGATTTCGAGAGTCTTCTTAACCCCAAAATCAACCATTAGACCGCCATTGTATGATTTCCTCACAAACAATTCTCTCCACAAACTTTAGGGAACAAATAATCATCTACCATTAAATAAGCATCCATCAAATTTGGTATAGGGACGAAAACCTCTATCCTTCAAAGTGGACACAAGAACATGTATTCTAGATAAAGCATCGGCCACCACATTGTCTTTACCCTTCTGTAATGAATAACATAAGGGAAAGTTTCAAGAAATCTAATCCATTTGGCATACCGTCAGTTAAGCTTGTCTTGTGCCCGTAGATGCTTCAAGAATTCATGATCCATTCGGATCACAAATTCTTTAGGCCACAAATAATATTGCCAAGTTTCCAAGGCTCTAATCAAGGAATACAACTCTAAATCGTACGTAGAGTAGTTTAGAGTTTCTCCTTTGAGATTTTCGCTAAAGTAGGCAATAGTCTTTAATTCTTGCATTAAAATTGCGCCTATGTCAACTTTTCTAGAATCACATTCGACCTCAAAAGTCTTGTCAAAATTTGGCAATTGTAGTAAAGGGCCCAAGATAAGCATAGCTTTCAAGTCCTCGAAGGCCTTAGTTTGTTCATCTTCCCACTTGAAAGGCCGATCCTTTTTAATCACTTTGGTCAAGGGGGCGGAAATGGTGCTAAATCCTTTGACAAAATGTCTATAAAAACTATCCAACCCGTAAAAGCTTTTTACTTCATCTACGGTTTTAGGAGTTGGACAATTTTTAATTGCGTCATTCTTAGATTCATCCACTTTGACCCCTCTTGAGCTTACCACAAACCTGATAAACACAACCTCATGGATACCAAAAGAATATTTTTCTAGATTAGCATATAACTTCTCCTTTTGGAGGACATCAAGAATACATTGTAAATGCTTTACATGTTTATCTAAGGACCTACTATACACCAACACATAATCAAAGTAGACAACAATAAATTTTTCGATAAATGGATTCATCATATAATTCATTAGCCTCATGAAAGTACTTGGAGCGTTTGTTAGGCCGAATGGATAACTATCCATTCATAGAGATCGAATTTGGTCTTGAAGGCGGTTTTCCATTCATCACCCAATTGCATATGGATTTGGTCAAGTCATTCCTCAAATCAATCTTAGAAAATAAACACGAACCACTCAATTCATCAAGCGTATCATCTAGCCTAGGAATAGGGTGACGATATTTTACTGTAATTTTGTTGATGGCTTGGCAATCTACGCACATATGCCAAGTCCCATCTTTCTTGGGTACTAGTAGCACCAGGACCGCTCAAGGGCTCATACTCTCCTTAATATACCCTTTGTTGAGGAGTTCCTCAACTTGGCGCCGTAATTTCTTACTATCCATCGGGTTGGTCCTATAAGTCGTTTTGTTGGGCAATTGTGAACCCGGAACAAAATCTATTTGGTACTCAATTCCTCGAAGTGAGGACAATCCTTGTGGTAATTCCTTTGGGAAGACAACTTCGTAATCCTACAAACATAAGAAATAGGAGGAGAAATAGAAATGTTAGTGGGTTAGTATTAAAATAATAAGCCAAGAGGAGCATCGGAGTGTCCTTGTCATGATCCACAAATAGTTCTTTCCTCCTAGCCATCATCACCATACTTCCTTGTCCCTTAGAATTTTGGGACCCCTCGGCGTCCCCTACCCCCCCACTCTTGGGTTCCCCTCTTTTTTTCTTACTCTTGGGTTCCTTTCTACTTCCCTCACTCTGGTTTTATTTTTCTTCTCTCTCAATTCCCTCATCTTTTGGTGCAATTCATTTCCTTGGGAAGGCAATAGCGGATGAAGTGCAACCTTTCGACCATCCTTCTCAAGCGTATACCAATTGGACCTTCCATCATGTTTGGTCGACCTATCATATTGCCAAGGTCTTCATAACAACAAGTTACAAGCTTGCATTGGTATCACGTCACAAAGCACCTCGTCATGGTAGTTGGCAATATTGAAATGTATCATACATTGCCTTGTGACCTTCAATTCACTGCATTCATTCAACCATTGCAACTTGTAAGGGCTAGTGTGAGGTGCAGTCGGCAATTTCAAGAAGTTCACCATTGCAACACTAACCACATTTGACAACTACCGCTATCTATCACCATAGTGCATACACTTCCCTTCATAAGATATTTAGTATGGAATAGATTCTCCCATTTTCTAGGATCATTTATCGCCTTACTAATCATGACATGCCTTACTATAAAGTTTGGAACTACATATTCCCCTTCTTGCGGATAAGCATCCTCACAATCATCATGATCATGTGGCTCCCTTTCGGCTGTCTCTCCATCTTGAGGCTCGGCCTCACTCTTATCACCCTCAATACCCACTTCTTCTTCACCAATGAAATACAATCTACCTTCTCTTAGGATTACATTGCATCGGTTAGGGCATTCATTGTATTTATACCCCCAACATTGGTACTTAAAAAATTGTAACAAAAAAAAAATTAAAACTCTTTAGGATTAGGATACTTGTGAGCTTCTTGCCTCGGAGGGATTTTGTGGACTGTTTTGAACTTGGTCAGCCTTGTAGTAGCAGGTTGGTCCTTGTTTTTAGGCCAACCCAAAGAGGATTGAACCATATCCTTGCCCCTCGGCCAACCCATGGTTGATTTTCCCTTTGCTTTGAACAACGATCTCTCTTTAAGTTCCCTTTCAATCTCAAGGACCGCTTGGAATATACCTTCGATGGTATTAAACTTGTGAAGTGTCAAATGAGTGGAGATCTCTTTGTTCAACTCATACATGAACCGAATAATGTAATGACTAATTTTTCCCCATGATGATCAAGTTTCAATATGAGTTGTTGAAACTCATCATAATATGCCATCATACTTTGATTCCCTTATTGTAAGTTGTACAATCTAGCAAGCAACTCATGTCGATAACTCTCGAGAAGGTATTGTTGTCTTATTAGGTACCTCAACTGAAACCAAGGTGGTGGTTGTCCATCAATCAACTCATTACCAAACCATTTAATGTATTCCCACCATGTGTTAGCATAGCCTTCAAAGTGAGTTATGGCGTAACAACTCTTCTTCTCCTTCGATATGTTATTCACTTGAAACACCTTAGCACAAGCCGATTCCCAAGCTAAGTAGACCTCGGGGTCACTTTCACCTTTAAAGATTGGTAGGCTCAACTTAATGGTGTTGATGTCTATATCTCTCTCTTGATGTGGGGTTTTTCTCTCTTCATACCCTCTGTATCTCTTTGGGCCCACACAACCCCCTCTTATCTCCTACTTCCTTATATAGGCATCGTTAAAGGCTCCATACCCTTCCTAATCCTCTCTACCATATTCCTCAAAGTGGATAGGACGGTTTTGGACATTTAGAACTTAATTCGGAGGGATTAAATTTTGTAGAGGGGGTGGTCTTTGGTTTAGTGGATCTTGGAAGGAAAAATTTGGATTTTATAGAGGTATTGGACGTCGAATTCCCTCTTGCAGAACTTGAGAAGTTTGGGAATGTGATGGTCTTTTGGAGTCACGGGTTAGAGAGATATGCGTGGTTTGACTTGTGACATTTAGTGGAGCTAGTGAAGGATTTGGTATTTGGGGCTATGTTTCGGGGTAACGGTGGCGGAGGAGTTTCTATCATGTCTACTTGAAGAAATATGTTGAGGAGTAGAAGGGTAAGAGTTCCTTTGGCTCTCCACTTGTTCTAACCTCCCACTAATAGTCGTCATTTCTCCCCTTATGGCTCCAACCTCCGTACTCAACCTTTCAAGAGTTTGGGTCATAGCTTCAAGAGTGACCCTCATAGTTTCCATAGCATTAGAATCCACGGTTTGAGACGTGGTTCCCTCCATTGTCAAGGTATCATCTACACAAGCAACAAACAAGTTAGTTTAAAAGCCCTCTCCTAGCTCACACTCAATCTCCATAAGTGTTGTAGATTAGATAGTAACCAATGAATCCTTAAGTATGAGTATGCTCCACTCTTTTTTGAAACTCAAAGAATTCTCGTCGTATTAGAGCCAAGAGTTACAAAATATTCAAATGACAAAAGCACACAAACAAACGTTGACACGAACACAAGGCTTCAACAGACTAATTGACAAGCTAGTAGGAATGTACTAGTTTGTTAATTAGTTCTCAAGTCAATTAGAGAAAGCTAGGAATCAATAATTAGAAACTAGAATTTCCAAATTTGAGCTTAATTATCATGTGAACAGTAACTAGGATGACGTGGCAGCATGTCATTGGTCGTGGGTCCACATATGTTGCTCATCAACTTGAAGTCTTAGTCCTTTTATACCATTTGTAATGGATGACTCGTTATTGAGAGGGAAACATAAAGTCTTGTAACTTTTTCAACTTTTTCAAACTCAAAAGATGGTGTTTGACCTCACTGGTTCCACAAGACAAGGTTCCTTATTTTAAGGAAAAGTGGTTGTCAAGTCTTAAAAAGGTGATGTTGGCAAGTCTTCTCACAAACAAATTTTAATTTTGTTTTAAAAACTTTTGGGATCTATTACTCTTTATAGAAGTTAATACATAGGATGAAAAGAAGTTTAAGATGAACACAACATCAACACCTTCAAGGACATAACAACAATACACCACAATGGACACTTCAACGTCCCAATACAAGCCAAACTCACGGCCACTTCAAGTTTTCACAACAACAAGTCTCTTCTTATTAAGCTCAACTTTAGATTTAGACACTTTTTTGTGTTAATGAGGAAGAAACCAACACAAGAAACAAACTAAACAAGTAAAATCTTTTATAGATCTACAACCAACTCTCGGCCAAGATGTTCAAGAACACATTTTTGGTAAGAGCTTCCCAAGATAGGTTTTGTAAGAACAAAACCAAGCCTTGAGCTCTGATATCAAATGATACACTAAGTGTGTATCAAGAGATTCATGCCAACACAAGGACAACTAGATGATCAACAAAGTGCTAGTGAATCAAAAATGGCCACACACGGCTTCACTAGGCTTCCAACACTTAGTTTTGGAACTAGAAAATGAGTTTAACAAAAGAACAACAAATAATAACAATGTTGGTGAATCGAAAGAGCCCCATATGTCTTCACTAGACTTTTAGATTCAACAACATAGTGATAAACAGATTACAAGAGATAGAAACTTGACATATAATATTCAATGATCTAAGAACCCTAACAATAAGAAAGGACCCTAAGACTAATGAATAGCAACACTAAGTTCTCACTTGGACCAAGAGGAACTCAAATAACCCCAAGCCCCTAGTTTCTAGATAAGATACAACACAAGTATCACTCAACTTATGAGGGATGGTTTGGACTTCTCCAATAGAAGAGAGAAGTTTTAAATATTATAAATATAGTTGTTGTCTTTAATATTATGAGTGAACTAAAGAGAAATAACCCTAACCATGTCTTATATAGTCTATTACAATTAAGAGACAAAGGGACCAAGATACCCTTGGCATCAAAAGGGAGGGTTTAGGGTGCTTTGGAGGGCCTCTTCACACTTCAATAAGTATAGGCCCTTAGATGGACTCACAAGGCTCTCACATACAGCCAATGATGTGGGCAAGTATTGGAGTCTTTACAACTCACGTGCTTGGCTTCGTATGAAAGGTTTCGGGCTAGGAATACCCATATCAATATGGCTATATCCCCAAGATTCAACAAGCAGTTCTAATATAAACTAGAATCTAATAAAGACTAATAATATGAAATCCAGCACAAAAGAATATCGGGATAAGTAATTTGTTTCTATTATTAGGATATATACTATTAACTATATGTTTGAATATAGTATTTATCATAGAAAAATTATTTATTTAAATTTAAAAAGAATTAAGTAGATCATATATTCAGTTGTATGTTCTTTTACTTATATAATAGATGATTCAGTGTATAGAGTTTAGCTTATACACGAAAGATTAAATCATCGTTCGTTATTATAAGTATAAATATTATGTTCACAATAAAAAATGAAGTTGGACAAACAACTTGATGATTGTATCACAACATTAAATATAATCTAATCTTGATTATGAGAATGGTCATATTTCAACTTCTTGTGTTAGTACACTTTCTGTGTATTGAACAAACCAAGTAGAGATTGTTTATGTTTTGAATATTTATAAACAACTTCTCTTGATCATTAATGTACTTATACTCTTAATATTAATTTAATTATTATGATGAGTATTATTTTCTTGTTGTCTTGATCTATCAAAGGATGAAACCTTTCATGCGTTAAAATGTTCCTGATAGATTCAATGATTAAAAATAACATATGTGGAATATAGATTAGTTGATAGAATTCTATCTCGACTTTGAGATTGATGATACCCTGATATGATACAAGATATGAAAGACGAAAACAACATGAAACCACAAGAAAACAAAGAAAACGAAACAATAAAGCAAAGGATATATAGATTGACATAAAATGATAAAGAGAGGACAACCTAAGGATATATTAAATCCGAAGACCTTCCTATTGAAATATCATAAGCACCAACCTCTTACGAGGACCTCACGGGAATAGACCCGAGCAGCCCACGTTTCACACAATCAATGAAACTCCCAATAAGTTTCCATTAAACACTCTCAAGTGTATTCAAAACATCTTCATTCATTAACTAAGTCTAAGATGATGAAAACCTTGCTATTTATAGGTCAAAGGATTTTATTACAAAATGAGCCCAAAAGTGACCCTAAATATCAAGGGACCCATATATTGGCCTAAACGCCCTTTCTTTGCTTTGTGGGCCTCGTACTCTCCACACTATCTTCCATATACGTCGTGGCTCAATACTACAAGAGAGGACTTCATCAAATATAGTTATTCCCGTGATCCAAGTTATCATCCAATCCCGTATATGCTTTCCTAGGATGATCAAGTCATGGATTTTAAGGTTTTGTCCTTGAAGCATAGATCCCAAAAGAATGAAGCTCATTTGGCTCGTATCATCCTCCCTTTCTTGAAGAGGATTCATCCTCGAATCCAACTCTTTTATCAACTTATCATTATGTCTCCCAATCTTGGAATCCCTTGATAAGAACTCCGTTAGGCCTATAAAATTATCTTCACAAGGCATTCTCCATACATCTTCCTTTGAAGGTGATGATTCATGATCTTGAACAAGAAGAGAAATGATACTAGGCAAAATGTTAGTATCGTGGTTAGTGAGTAACAAAGGGTCAATGTAGGCATTGTCTTGTTCAATTTGGAGTTGGAGTGGTTGTACAACAATTTGTGAAACTTGTGTCATATTTGGTAGCTTCGAGGGAGTTTGGACATGGGTTTGGGTACTAGGAAAAGAAGCTTTTGAATTCTTTCCAATGTTTTCAAACCTACTAACTATCATTTCCAATCCTCATTAGATGTTCAACAACTTCTCATTCACGCCCTTCATATCTTGTCGCATCCCTAGGACCACTTCAAAGAGGGTATCAATAGTTACTCCACTCATAGCTTTTTAACATAATTGAGGAAAGAGAGGAAACAACTACTGATAACTCATTTTAAAGATAAAGGTAAGGACTTTGAATTCAAGAATTGAAATAAGAAAAGAATAAATCAAGATAACAAAATAAACAAAGAACTTTAACATAAAAGACTTGAATTCAAGAGTTGAACTAAGAAACAATAGATAAAAGAAAGAAAAGACACAAGAAATCAAGTCACAAATAAGAGCGAATCAAGAAAAGAAGATTAAGAATCAAACCTTGAGCAATGGAGCTTTTAAAGTGATGAGATGTGTTTAGGACTTGGATTTGATGTTGAAAAGAGGTTGATAAACTTGGATTGCTGTTGTTGAGGATGCTATGGATGAAAATTTCAAGAGTTTGGGACTCTTCAATTGATTTTTAAAGCTCAAGAAGCTTTGAATTTCTTGTGGTCCCTTCCTTTGTACTCTTCTTTGTCTTCTTCCTTTGAATATTCATTTTTGATGACTTTTGATTCTTTTCTCTTTTTAAAAGATTGGAATATTCCCACGAATAAACAAGTACAACACCTTTACCTTGGATCTTTTTGGATCAAACACCACTTTTTGATAAGAATTCAAGATGGAGATTTGAATCTTTCTCAAGAACTCTCAAGAACACCAAAACATCGAAATCCTCTAACTCTTGAACCGATGATCGGAATGCGATCAAATTTTGTACCAAGGCTATTTTCAACCTTATAAACATATTCCAAGCATCAAATTTTTCAAATTTTCAACAAAAAATTTCAGATTTTCGAACCCACTTCACTTTCTTCAAGTTCAAGCCCCCAACAATGGTTGAACACTCAAAATGACTCTGACTATGCTCAAATTCGAACCCTAGACTCCTATAGTGTTAGTGAACACAAATCTAACACTAGAAACAGAAGAAAAATACAAAATTAAAACTCAAATTTTGACCTAGGGTCAAAAATGGGAATGGTGATTTTTTGGGAATTTTTATTTTTTTGACACTTCTTTTTTTGTGATTTTCAGAATAACAAACCCAAGATTGACTTCGTAGGAACAAAATCAATCTCGGCTCTGATACTAAAATATACGAGACAAGATTCAAAAGACAAAAATAACATGAAAATATGAGAAAATAAAGAAAACGAAACAATAAAGTAAAGGATATATAAATTGACACAAAATGATAAAGAGAGGACAACCTAGGGATATCTTACACCTGAAAACCTTCCTATCAAAATATCACAAGCACCAACCTCTTATGAGGACCTAACGAGAATGGACCCAAGCAACCCATATTTTACACAATCAATGAAACTCCCAAGTTTCCATTAAACACTCTCAAGTGTATTCAAAACATCTTCATTCATTAACTAAGTCTAAAATAATGAAAACCTAGCAATTTATAGGCCAAAGGCCTTAAGTACAAAATGGGGCCAAAAGTGACCCTAAAAATCAAGGGGCCCATATGTGGGCCCAAACACCTTTCTTTACTTTGTAGACCTCGTACTCTCCACTCTATCTTCTAAATACGTCGTGGCTCAATACTACAAAGGACGACATCATCAAATATAGCTATTCTCGTGCTCCAAGCTATCCTCCAATCTCGTATGTGCTTTCCTAGGATGATCAAGTCGTGGATTCTAAGGTTTGGTCCTTGAAGCATAGATCCCAAAAGAGTGGAGCTCATTTGGCTCGTATCATACCCTTTATGGTAACTTATAAGTTTTCATGTGAAAACCCTGCAGGTGAATTTTATATCTGTCACATGAAATAAGTTAATCATATGAGTCAAGGATTAAACTAATCAATAAATTAAATAATCTGATATTTAATTCAATGGATTTATGTCTGTAATCTTAATGTGGGAAGTTAAAGAAAATTTAAAGAATGATTTTGAAATTATATCGAGGAGTGCAATTATGATTTTTTAGTGAAATAATCTATAATTTAATAGGGTTGGCTAATTCATTCATTTTGAGAATTAATACCATAATTAGAAGCTTCGCTGATTAAATATATGGTCTCTATTGTGAATGAATAATTAGGAATTAAATGAAATTCATTTCTTAGTGAAAAAGAAATAGGAGTTTATTTTTTATAGAAAAGAAAGACCTAGCATGTTTGGGAATAAATTTAAAAATCGTGAAATTTGTGTCTATAATGTGGTCTTATTCCTTCAAGGAGGCTAAGAAGTTTTTCTGTGTTCTTCCATGAAAAATTCGTCCACACGAATTTTGCTTATTTCTATACTATTCAGGTAACACAACAGAAGATTATAGATCTGAAAGATAATTGTGTGAATGATTCTTGCTTATGTTTGAAGGTGTGATTCTTGTTCGTGGTCACGCTTCAAGAGTTAGTATTGATTTTATACTTTATTAAAATATAAGATTATGTATTATCTATATTACATGCAAGTGATTCTGATTATCTGCTTCTATTGCGTATGATTGCTTTCCAATAATTGATATCATGAACCTACTTACATCTAAATAAATAATTAAAAGAGAAAAGACATTTTCCCCCTCTGAACTTGTCGCCAAAACTTACTTTAGACCTTAAACTAAATTTTTGTTTATTTACCCCCCTTAACATCTTAAAGTGTATTAATTTCACCCCTCAAAACTGAATACCACTCTCATAACGGAGAGTGTATTACACTCGCCTACACATCAATACCACATCAATGCCACATCGATGACACGTCATTGCCACGTAAGAAATTACTATTTTTCTAAAAAAAAATTAATCCCTGATACATTATTTTTATATATATTTTAAAAAAATAAAAAATAAAAATATATATATATTTATATATATATATATATATATATATATACATATTTATATATATTAAATAAAAAAGGCACCCCTACCCCCATTTTCTTTCTTCTTCACACCTACCCATCCACACTGGCTACCCTGCCCATCTCTGTTTTCTCCTCTTTCAACCCTTACCCCCACCCCACCCTACGTATCCCCCCTCTCCCCTCTTTTTACTTTCTTTTTTAGATCATTCCTCAAACTCCCACCTCCTACAAACGTCATCCCCCTCTCTCCCTTTTCTTCCAGCCCCCACCCATTTTTCTTTCATTTTTAAACCATTCATTTCTGGCTAAATCACTATAACTAAAGTAATTTTTGGCTAACTGTGATTGATTGATGAGAAATAAGCAAAAAGGATGTAAGATTTTCTATCCTAAAAAGAGAGAAATATGAAATTCGAGTCATGATTCGGGTTCTTCCATATCGAATTTGAAAATCCATTTTTCGTTAGAGGAATGTTCTAGAAGGTTGAAGAAAAGGTGTAAGGAAGATGATGATTGATGTTTTTCATTTGCTTGTTTCACCTTTTTTTTTACGATTGAATTTGTGTTTTTACAATTGAATTTGTGTTTGTTGTGAAATTAAAATCATGATGTTTGAAATTTGTGTTTGTTGAATTTGTGTTTTCTTTTTTCTTTCCTGAAACTGTTTTGGGTGCAAGCACTGCACTATAATAATGGATTTCATCTCTCTATATATTCAAATTTGTAAGGAAATGAGGGTAGTGGGGTGTGAGGAAGAAGAAGAAATGGGGGTGGTGGGGTGTGAGGAAGAAGAGAAAAAAAATAATGTTTAAAGATATTAAAGTGGGCCCCACTAAAATCTTTTTATACTTTTTTTCAGTAAAACAAACTTTTATTTTTTTTGCTACATCAGTTGTTAAGGGGGAGAAATAATACACGTTAAAGTTCTTAAGGGGGTAAATAATTGTCTGATTAGTTTAGGGTCTAAAGTAAGTTTTCCTAATAAGTTGAGGGGGGATTTGATGTCTTTTCTCTAATTAAAATATGTTTGTATGTATTCGTCTTCGAGATATACATGAATATTGATTATTGTTAAAGATGGTATGAAACCGCTACTACGAGTCAGAATGAATTTCACTAGTAAGTGCACCTTGCCATCTCAACATGGAATTAATATCTCAAAAAGTTACTCAATTAAGAAAAATTGTTTAGCAGAGTCATTGAATTTTATTTTGAATCAATAAAATTACTCAATTTAAAAAAAAAAATTCAAAATCACTTAATTTTATTTATTATAAAAAAATAACATGACAAAATAAATTATTTTGCCTGTCATGTAACATGGACCTTATATTATTTATTTGAGATTATGCATCTTTGAAGTGAATTAATTTCACCCCGTAATATATAATACCACTCTCATGAGGGAGAGTACATCACACTCACTGACACGCCAGCGCCACATCAGTAACACGTCGGAGCCACAAAAATAAAGTATTGTTAAAATATTTTTTATATATACATATAAGTAAAATATATATATAAATATATATAATTATTATATATATATAAATAAATATTATATATATAAATATTTTATATATATATTTTTTAAATATATATAAAATATTTTAAATTTTAAAAATAACCCCACCCCCAATTTTCCATCTTTTTCATAACCTCCTAACCCATCCCATCCCCCCTCACTCTCTCTCGTCCACCACTACACCTGCACACACCCCGTCCACCCCAATCTACCCCCACACTGCCACACTACACACGCCCTTATCCCCCTTCGTCCGGCCCCCACAACCACACCTGCACGCACAGGCCATATTTTTTGGTGATTTTTCATCGAAAAACTCCATTACACGATAAAAAAAATCATAAAATAGTGATAAAAAAACTCAACCACATAGTAAATTCGATCAAATCAACACCAAATTCTCTAAAATCAACAACGAAACATTCAAATTATGTCAATTTTTTAATTTTCAAATTCAATTTCATTTCTTTTTTATTGGAGATAGAGGAAGAGAAATTGGAGGTAGGGGTGTGATTTGGTAATTAGAGAAGTAATTAGGGTTAGATTTTGGAAGGGGGGCGGGCTGGTGGTGGTGGATGGCAGGTTTGAGAGGAGATTAGGATGGGGTGGGCGGGGGGGGGGGGGGGGAGAAGAAGAAGGAGAGAAATTTTATTTTTTTTCTTTTTTTTGTTATATAAATTAGTAGGCATTTTAAAAAAAAATAAAAAATCACACATTCTTTTTTCTTTTTTAAAAAAATAAATGTCACGTCAGTATTAGGGTTTGAATTAATTCACTTTAAAGATGTTAAGGGGGTTAAATAATTATTCGTAAAGTTTAAGTTCTAAACTAAGTTGTCGAGACAAGTTCAGGGGGATTTTGATGTATTATCTCTATTTATTTCATTATTCTGTTTGAGGATTAGAATATTCCTTCAATGATTGATTTACCAAAATAATACTTCAGTAAAATAGAATTTAGTTGTAAACATTTTAGTGAGATGAAAACCATGAAAAACACCGAATTTTTATAAATAATGCTGAAAAAAGAAAGAATTTTGGTTACTGATAAGCGACAATTAGGATTCAATTTTCCTTTAATATCTTTTGGTCATAAATTAGAGTTACGTAATAAAATTAAATATACTAGTCAAGTGTACGTGTTCTACACGTGTATATGAAGATAATAATAAGTGTATTTACAAGAATAAATTTATATCATTTATATCGAACAATATACTTGATCCGCCTTTAAAAATCTCATTTTTATGAATCGGATCCATTTAAAGTTACGTAAGGCTAATTTCTTGATAAAGAAAAGCTTATCCTTCAAAAGATCTTCTATTTCTCTCTTTTCATACTGCTCACGTCAAGGCACGTAAAATCACATTTCATTTTATGCATCTTCTCATTCAAGATAAATAATTATTAATTATAAAATAAAGATATGGAAAGAAAATTAAAAAAAATATGACATTTAAATATCAATTATTTAATATTATTCTTTGAAAGGAAAATTATACTTTAGAGTCTTGATGATGATACTAAAATGTAAAATGAGCAATTCAAATTATCCCTATTGGAAGAATGAAATCGATTATAAATTTGATTTACTAACGCATGAAATCTCTAATTACCATTATGTTTTATCTTCTAGCCAACTAATGACTTTGTTTAATACTTGTTTGACACTATGATTTGTTTGCTATTATGAGAAATCACAATTTTCACTTTATTTTTATCTCAATTTTTTTTAATATAAATATGATTTTGATGAAAGAGTATTAACATGAATTACGCCTTAATAAGAAGTAAAACTAACATGAATAAAAAATAAAATTTAGAATAGAAAAAACATACCTTAAATTCACTTGTAATCGATACGAAGTTTTGTTGCATATTTCACATAAATCTTTCTTCATATGCACAAACATATTAAAGAATCAATCAATAATGATTTCTTTATGAAGGCAAATACAAATAATAAAAAGTTATGAAAAAATTCAAATTTAAAAGTTTAAAACCCCAGATGAACTTATTTGCAATCAAAAGAAAACGTTAAAACCCCAGACGAACTTATTTGCAATCAAAAGTTAACATTGAAAAGGGTAAAAAGGAATTTAATGTGATTCTTTACATTTATTATTTTTGGGTTGTTGATATATTTTCATATATTTTAGGATTCATAAATATATTAGGATTCATATATTTTATGTAGTTTAGGATTTTTAATCTTTTCATATATTTATTTCATCAGGGTTTTCCCCATATATTGAAGAAAATAGGTGAAAAGATAATTTTGTCTATTGTAGAGTATTTTAATGAAGGACAAAAAATTTGAATCACTTTTTTAAGGATCTTCACACTTTTAATATATTATATAGATATATAGATTTATAGATTATATACATAGATATAGATTATAGATTATCTTTGAAATAGTGTAAAAAAAAAGATATATAATGACAGTGTACAAAATTTAAATTCTATTTTTAAATTCATCCACCTACTAATTGAGTCTCATAGATATTATATTATACTTATATATAAGAGAGAATAATAAATTTTGGTAGTCCTCACAAGGTTACTTTATTTATTTTAATTAATTTATTAATCCACTAAAATTATGGCATATAGTTGATAAAGATAAAACTAGTACTTTATTTCTTTGCTTGCCAAATTAGACTTTATATGTGGTGTGTCATGATATGAGAAATAATAGAGTTTTTTCTTGAATTTTAATTGTTTAACTAATTTTATTTAAAACTAGAAAATATGAAGGAAATTACAAAGTAAAGAATCAAATTATTACTACTATATATAAGGGAGAATATTTCATTTTGGTAATCCTCACATGAAGATCTCGTCCATTTTAGTAAATTTGAACAATTACATGAGTTATTAAAATGTTATACAAAACATGAGGAGCCATAAAGAAGTGATAGTGACACTACAAAATATCTATTTATCCAACTAAATTTGAAATTAATTTAAAAATTTGTTGTTGATATGATATATATCAATTATAGTGAATGTCTATCAAGATCTATTTGATGTCTATTAGGATTTGATGTATTTGTCTTTTAGTGTGAAACTAGGGGCAAATTCCCCTTATAAATAGAAGGGCTTCCTTCATTGTAAATCATCCCCCAAAAGAAGAAATAAGAATCACTCTCTCTATTTTCTCTACTCTTCTTCTTTATTGTTTCTTATTTTATAACACGTTATCCGCACGAGACTCTACCGTCTCAAATTTGAAGGCTAAGGCTAAGGTATTATTATTTTTCTTCCCCTTTTCCATATGGCTAACAATCTTACGAAGTGTGAGTTCGTTGCCCTTCAAAATTTGGGAAAGAACTACATTTCATGGGTGTTGGATGCTGAAATCCACCTAGATGCTATGGGTCTTAGAGACGCCATAAAGAATGAAAATACAGCATCTAGTCAAAATCGTGCTAAGGCTATGATTTTCTTGTGTCATCATCTTGATGAAGTTCTGATAATTGAGTACCTTACTACTAAGGATCCACTCATATTGTGGATAGTCTAAAATAAAGGTTTGACCACTTAAAGATGGTCATCCTTACGAAAGCACGATATGAGTGGATGCATCTAAGATTTCAAGACTATAAGTCTGTTCATGAGTACAATTCTGCCATGTTTAAAAAAATTTTTCAATTGAAACTATGTGGAGAGACGGTCAATGATAATGATATAATGGAAAAGATGCTCTCCACTTTTTATGCTTCGAATGTACTATTACAGTAGGAATATCGAGAAAAAGGTTCAACAAGTATACTGAACTGAGTTCTCATTTTCTTGTGGCTGAACAAAATAATAATTTATTGATGAAAAATCATGAGAACCGACCAGTTGGATCTGCACCATACCCTGAGGTGAATGATGTGCACGCTCACTATGCTAGGCGTGGAAAGGTTATAGCCCTGGTCGTGGACATGGTCGTAGATGTGGTCGTGGTCATGATGACCAAGAAAGAAACTCTACTTCGGGTGTTATCATTCATCAAACAAAAAGAGAAAAGATGAGAGTCGTGAAGCAGTTACTTGTTTTCGATGTGGTGGAAAAGGACATTATTCACGTGATTGTCGTGCTCTCAAGCACTTGGTTGATCTTTATAAAGCATCACTAAAGAAGAAAGAGAGAAATCTCGAGGCTAACTTTTTCTCTGAAAATAATGTTGACATCACATGTTTGGATGTAGCAGACTTTTTCGAGCACCCTGAAGGAAAGATTGATCACTTGATTGGTGATGGTTCCATAAACATAGAAGAATGAATGATTTTTTTAGTTTCCTTAATTGTTGATAAGAGTTAGTGAATAAAGAATCATGTAAAAATAGTTGTTTGCATGAGTATTATTTTTTATTAGTATTGATCAGTTTAAATTTAATATTGTTATTTATTGTTGAGTTGACTCAAATTTTAATTTTGTCATCATTTATTGAATAAAAAAGAGAAAAAACATATGCCCCCCCCCCCAAACTTGTCCTCCCAACTCACTTTAGCACTTAAACTTAACTTCCATTTATTTACCCCCCTTAACATCTTTAAAGTGAATTATTTCAACCCTTTAACAGCCTAACCCAAGTCAAGGCTGGGTGTTGTTAAGCACGCGCCCTTTGATTTATTGATGTTATAACCCGACCATTTCTCGTTTATAACCCGACCCACTCTAATCAAATACCCAAAAACCTAAAAAAATAACCTATTTCAGTTTTTCTCTCTCTAAAACCTCTCTATTTCAGCCATTTGACTCGATTTCACTCGATTTCAGCCGGTTTCACTCTATTTCACTTCAAATTAAGTTGTTTTTGTGGATTTTTATGAAATCCATTGTTGCTCCATGACGAAATTTGACTACTCAGGTAATTATTAGGGTTGTTTTACTTTGATATTAGGGTTTTTGCCGTGAATAATTCTAAGCTGCTATTTTTTTTATTTTTCTTTAGATTAACCATGGATTTTGTGTGTGTTACATTGAGGTTTCACCATGGAGACAAATTACAACAAAAATCGAGTATTAAGTATCATGGAGGTACTGTTACTGACTATTTTAATGTGGATGTAGACAGACTTTCTTACTTTGAATTTATTGATATCATGAAAGAAATTGGGTATAATTGTTCCTCGTGTATTATTTATCTCAAACCTCCCAAAAGAAAAAATTAGTAATAGTAACATATGATAGGGATATTTTGGGTATTTTACCTCTACTTAGAAATAGAGATGTTATTGAGTTATATTTGACATATTTAGTTGATGTGGCAGATGTGGTCCCATTTATTGAATAGGACTCCCATGTGGGAGAAGAATCTTATCCTATTTTTTATAAAGATTTAAGTGAAGACTTAGGGGACTGTGATGATTTAGGGTTTGAAGAGGACTTTATAGAAGCTGGAATACCTCATGAACCTACTTTTACTAAAAACTTGAGTGGTTGTGGTACTGCAGATAGGGGTGAAGACCTAGGTGGTGGTGATGATGTTTCTTCTATTGGTAAGGACTTAGGTGGTTGTGGTGGTGGTGTTTTTGCTATTAGTGGGGGCTTGGGTGATGGTGGTATTGCTGCTAGGGGTAAGAACTTAGGTGGGGGTGGTAGTGATTTTTTTACTAGTAGTGGGGACTTTGGTGATGTTGGTGTTGCTGCTAGGGGTGAGGACTTAGATGGTGGTGGTGTTTCTACTATTGGTGGGGACTTGGGTAATGGTGGTGGTGCTGCTAGGGCTCAGTACTTAGCTGGTTGTAGCAGTAATTTTTTTGTTGTTGGTAGGGACTTTGGTGCTAATAGTGTTGCTGCTAGGGGTGAGGACTTAGGTGGTGGTGGTGGTAGTAGTAGTAGGAGTAATGATTTGGGTAGTATGAATGGTGTTTCTGCTATTGGTGAGAATTTGGGTGGTGGTTCTGCTGGTATTAATAGAATTTAGGTGACACTACTTTCGTTACTGCAGCAAATATCCCATTCATTCCATCAGATTGGGAAAGTGAAAGTGATGTTAGTAAAAAATTAGATTATTGTGATTTCTTTGATGAAGGTAAAGATGATGAGTATGGTAGTGATGTACATGGGGAGGTAAGGACTCTAAGGGAAAAAAAGAGGGATGCCAAAAAGAAGAGATCTGATGAAAGTAAAAAGAGAAAAAAATAAGAGCCTAGAGCAAGAGGTGTTAGCTTAGGTAAAAAGGGGAGTAAATGTGGGATATGATGTGATTTTATCCAAGAAGAAAAATAGTCTAGAAGGTAAGATAGCTAGAGATGAGCCATATATTGATTCAGATGATGAGGTAAGTTTTGAAATAGATTCTGATCAGGATATTTATGGGGATGCTGAGGTTGAACAACTTGCTAGAAGAGATGGAAAAACAAGGAGAGCAAAAACAAATTATAAGACGATTATGTTTGATCCTACTTGTAAATTAATAGTTTGGGAGCTTGGAATTTGTTTTGCAAATGTTGGAGAGTTTAGAAAAGCTCTTACTAGATATGTTATTCAAGAACATGTAGAGCTAAATAAGTTTGTGAATGAATCAAAAAGGGTTAGAGTAAAGTGTGTAGATGGTTGTCCATGGTTGTTGTTTGCAAGCATTGATTCTAGGACTACAGATTTTCTAGTTAAGAAGTACATTCCAGTCCACAAGTGTAATGCCACAACAAAGAATAAATTGCTGAATTCTAAGTACTTGGCAGAAAGGTACAGGGACAGAATAACATCAGAACCTGAAATTAGAGTTTTTCAGATTCAAGAGTTAGTAAAAAATGATTTGGAGGTATATATAGGGAAGACTGTAGCAAGAAAAGCTAGAAACATTGTGTTGCAGCAAATTATGGGTAATCATGTGGAGGAGTTCAAAAGAATTTTGGATTATAGGGATGAGCTTTTAAAGACCAATCCAGGTAGTAAATGTGTAGTGAGGCTTAGTGAAGAAACTTTTGAAGGTGGAAGAAAATAGTTCCAATCTTTTTACATATGTTTTGATGCTTTGAAGAGAGCATTCAAAGTTGGTGCCAGTAAATGCATTGGGTTTGATGGTTGTTTTTTGAAAGGTGTTTGTAAGGATCAATTACTTGTGGTTGTTTGTAAGGATGGGAATAACCAGATGCCACCACTAGCTTAGGCAGTGGTTGAAGTTGAAAACAAATTCACTTAGAGATGGTTTGTTAAACTTCTGAAAAATAATCTTGAGTTGGGAGATGGGTCTGAAGTGACTACTATTACTGATATGCAGAAGGTACCCTCATATATTTTCTCTTATTCATTTTCTAAATTTTTTTTTTGGGGACCTATTTTATACTTATGTCAACTGATATATTTTATTTTGTTTAAGGGTGTTGACAGTGCAATTTTAGATTTACTGCCAAATGTAGAGCAAAGAATGTGTGCTAGACTTGTTCTAGCCAACTGGTCTAAGGATTGGAGAGGTATTAAAAGAAGAAACTATTTTTGAAAGTGTTCCAAATCTACACATGAGCAAGAATTGAGAAGAAATTTATATCATATGGAGATGTTAGGAGATAAAATTTGTGGAGATCTTCTATAGTACAACATAGAAAGATGGTTTAAGGTTTACTTCAAATATCACAGTTGTTGTGATAGTGTTGACAATAACATGGTTGAAAGCTTCAACTCATGGATACTAGGGGCATGATACAAGACTATCATATCAATGCTTGAGGAAATAAGGGTTAAGGTGATGAGAAGAATAGGACAGTTGAGATAGTTTTTTGAAACATGGATTACTGATATTTCTCCTATGGCACTAAAAGTGTTGCAAGAGAACACATCAAAAGCAATAAGTGTACTCTTGAGTGGAATGGTGAATTTGGTTTTGAAGTTAAGGATAGATAGAGAAATACTTTTATAGTGAATTTGAGGGATAATACTTGTACAAGTAAGCCTTGGATGTTAAAAGGTATACCTTGCTGTCATGCCATAGCTGCACTACACTTTGAAGGCTAGAACCCATTAACTATGTTGCACATTGGTATACTAAGAAAACTTACCTCAAGACTTATAGTTACTTCATTCAGCCTGTTACTGGTATAAAAATATGGCCCAAGTCAACTAATCTTTCTGTTATACCACCTACAGTAAAAAAACTTCCAGTCAGACCCAGTAACTCTAGAAAAAAAAAGCAGAATGAAAATAGGACTAGAAAGTTATCAAAGAGAGGTGCTGAGATGACCTACAGCACATGTCACAACAAGGGTCATAATAAAAGGAGTTGTCCATTGAATTCAAGTTCCACTAGAACTAGTGTTGCTTCTTCTTCAGTAGCACCAAGCACAAGTAAAAGAAGAGAAAGACCAAAAGGATCTACAAAGGTAACATTTGCCTTGTAATTTACTAGTATTTTAATTCTCTTTTATTTGCTTTAATTTTTTTCTCTCATTATATTTTTTTCTTATGTATTGTAGGCTGCTGCAATAGTAGCAACTACTGGTAGAGAAAAAGGATCACTTGTAGTAACTGCTGCTACTATAGGTGTTGATAGAGAAAAAAAAACTACAATTTATGTTGTTGATAGAGTTATTGGTAGAGGTAGAGAAATTGTTGCTGCAATTGTTGGTGGAGCTGGTAGAGGTAGAAGAGTTGGTGCTACAATTTTTTGTGGAGCTGGTAAAAGTAAAAGAGCTGGTGCTCCAGTTGTTGGTTGAATTGGTAGAGGTAGAGGAATTGGTGCTGCAGTTGTTGATGGAGCAGGTAGAGGTAGAGTAGCTGGTGCTGTAGTTGTGGGTGAAACTGGTAGAGATAGAGAAGCTTGTGCTGTTGATTGTACTGGTACATCAAGAGGAGATGGTGTCACTGGTGCTAGCAAAGTTAGAAGGATAGCTTATAAAAGACCTAGGATGGTTGGAATGGGGGTGCTCTATACAGAGAGTGTTTTTAAAGTCCTCAATGTAAGTTAAAATTTCTTGATTATGTTTGTCTAATTTAAAGTAAACCTTTTTCAAGTCTTTAGTTAAATTTGCTCTCTTTTATTTTTATCAGCCTGGAATGCCTATGAACTCCACCATAGTGACTGGAAATCTTGGACATCACAAACCAACCTCAGGTGTGAAATAGAAAGGAAAGAAAGCTGTGACCCAACAAGGACTTGAAGACATAAGAGCACAAAAAAGGATGAGGACAAGGTCAAATGTTGCTGAACTGAATAATCTATGCCAAACAAGTTCAACAACCTTCCATTAGAAGCCTGATAATGTTTTTCTCTTTCTGTATTGATGGTGTATAATGAAACAGTAGTGATTTTAACTTAGCTAGTAGTTCAATTGTGGTGACTTCAACTATGCAGTTGTGACTGCACTAATTTGATATGTTTTGAAAATAATGATACAGTAGTAACTGTATTTTTGGCTAATATTTCTGTTGAAATATCAGCAGCTATGACTGCATTTTTTTAGCTAATGTTTCTATTGAAATATCAGCAGTCGTGACTGCATTTTTTGGCTAATGTTTTTGTTGAAATATCAGCAGTTGTTACTGCATTTATAATGTGTTATGCCTACAGTATTTGGACATTTTGCAACTTCAAATTGCAATTTGTTGACTACACTTATTTTTTGGGTACTAAAGGATTCAAATGCAATCAATTTAACTATAAATACTCAAACAAACGCAAAAAAACTAAGTTTCACCATTACAAAAGATAAACAAACATGATTCACTTCATCTAGCAACCTTTCTCTTCTTCATATATATAAGAGAATGCAAATACAAAAGAAGTTGCACTACTCTAACACAATAATTTGCAACACGTCATATAACAACAACCTAGTGCTAAGGTAACCTCACTGAACCAGTTTTCATATAGAGCATCCCAACTAAATAGATTAAAGCTATTACTAATATACGACAAAAAAACACAACAAAGAAATGAGTATTGTTTCTAGTTCTTCCTTCAGCTATTCGTCTCCAATTCTTTTCTTTCTCATTGATTTTTCGAATCTCTTCTTCCAACTTCTCCAATTTTATATTAATTCTATTATCATCGTGTTTTGATTCTGTAGGCTTGTCAACTTCTTCTGAATCTTTCTTGATTGATTTGCTCAATCCAATCAATTTCTCAACTTCATTGAAACGACAAGATTCAACTACATTCTCGAGTTCACCTAGTTTTTTAATTAGTTTAGGAATCACATATTTGAACCTCGGATCAATATCTTTTGAATCCCTCCAACGCTAAAAATCACAAGATCTTGGACCCTTCAATGGTGACAAATAAAGAATATATTAACCTCATTTGTCTTAATCAATTCTATAAAAATAACAAGAGAAAATGCAAATTTTGATACTTACCCCATAATAAGGACATGCCCAATATCTTCTACCAAGATTACTTGAAGTCCAAGATGTCTTCAAATGCAACAAAATTCCGTGACTACAATGAATAACTTGCTTCAAAGCAGAATCATTTTCCTCCATACATAGTTTACTCAAGTTAACTGACTTCATTATTGTGTGCTACAAGAAATTCATTTCAACAAAAAAGATAAAGAGTAATTTAGAAAAAAAAAATTAAAGGACACAGAGTAATTTAGAAATTTATTTTGAAAGTAATTCCTAATAAAACATAGACAAAGTAATGAATGAGATTATACCTTAATATGGAAAGAGACAAAGATAAAATCAATTCGATTTTATGTTTTTAAATCCCAAATTTATGCGGCTTATTACAAATCAAGAGAAAGCAATTTTATTCTTTGCATGACTTTCATGATTTGAAGAAATTTTGGATTGAAGATGAAGAAGGGGAGGATAAATTAGGGTTTCTCTTATAGAAAAATAGATATAACCGTTAGGGGGGTTCAAACGGGTATTTAAAAGAAAGAGAAAAGAATTTAAAAAGACAAAAATGAGTTTTTACGCGCTCAGCATCGCTTGTTTACACGCGGGCTGTTAAGGGGTTGAAATAATTCACTTTATAGATGTTAAGGGGGATAAATAAATGGAAGTTAAATTTAAGTGCTAAAGTGAGTTGGGAGGACAAGTTCACAGGGGGAAAAGATGTCTTTTCTCAAAAAAAATTATGATTGATTGATTGATCAATATTAATCAATGTTAAAACTAGCCATGTTTTCTGTTATTAGCTTATAACTGGAGTGCTATTAAATCATTTTTAGAAATCCAAATGCAAGTAAATACCATATTCATCATTATCCCATTGTATAGCATGTTTTGAACATTACTATTGCATATTAACGTTTTTGGACTATTATATTATACTATTAATATTATTGCATGTTAATGTTCCATATTATTAATTATAATAATAAATATATTACGTATTACATTCTTTATCAAATATTATATTCAATATTTTTTAATTTGGACATACTATTTTTTTTAGTAAAGTGTAATTAACAATTTCTTATAAGCTCTCACTTTGTACAAAAATTTAATATATATTTTATTTGGTTGAAGATATGGATAATTTTCAAGAAGATATTTGTTTGATTGATCCGACACTACACATACGATATTCAAAGACAAGAAATATTTCTCTCATCTAAACATGGGCAAGATTAATGTTACTATAATTTCTGGTAGTGCTAATTTGATTGAAGGATTTGAAATATCCATTATAATCTTACCTAAGGGAACTAAACTCATCATAAATAATGCTATGTTCTCTCCCAAGTTTCGGAGAAACTTGATGAGTTTTAAAGATATCCATAAAAATGGTTATCATATCAAGACAATTGATGAGATGAATCTTGAATATCTTGGTATCACCAAGAATGTCTCTGGATAGACATGTGTTATTGAAAAATTCTCTGCTTTATCTTCTGGCCTGTATTGGATAAAGATTTGTGCAATTGAGGCACATTCTATTGTAAACCAGAAGTTTATTGATTTTAATACTTTTGTACTTTGGCATGATCATTTGGGACATCCAGTATCAATAATGATGAGACAAATCATAGAAAGCTCAAATGGGCATCCATTAAAGAACTTAAAAGTTCTTTCAAATGGTGAATTTTTATCCAATGCTTGTTATCAAGGCAAGCTGATTGTGAGGCCATCGCCAACAAAAGTTGGGATTGAGTCCCCCGCATTCTTGGAACGCATACATGTGGATATTATTGAACCCATTCACCCACCTAGTGGGTCATTTATATACGTTATGGTCCTAATAGATGCTTCATCTAGATGGTCTCATGTGTGTCATTTGTCA